>NW_024500349.1:18177301-18181335 GCF_017590055.1 Onychostruthus taczanowskii
ATGGCGCGGGCATTTGCATACATCGTGCCTGGGTGTGGGTTTGTACAATGCATGTGCCACATCCTGCGTTAGCAGGGAGCGGAGCGGAGGAACACCTTCACTAAACCTCCGAGCTCAGATGCTCATTGAACAGAGTTACGGGAAAAATACGCTTAATTAATTACACGGAGGGGCTGGCTGGCGCGGGCAAGTGCAGATGTATTTTTGTTCAGCCCTGAAATACTTTCCTGGGTTGGTTTTTTCGTTTGATTAGTTAGTTTGGGGTTTTTTTTCCTTTTTATTAGACTTTTTTTTAACTGAACTCCGCTGCCCTGGCTGGAGGGAAAGGAGCCTGCCCCGCTAGATGGAGGAGGGAAATCTCAGGCAGAGCTGCCTGCCAGGATAAAAACGCTGCCAGCCGTGTGACTCCAGGGCCAGTCCTGCCTCTACCCTGGTCCCGGAGCAGCCGGATTTTGGGGGAGGCTGTGGCCCGGCTTCGGGGCCGTTGTGGGTTGGGATTCTGCCTTTTCCAAAACAAAAAAAAAGGCTGCTTGAGAAAGGGCTTGTTGCTCTGCTAAAATTGCAAAAGGAGCTTGTGCAGCAGCTCCTCCTGTTCAAATAATTGCACATTTTACATTATCGAGGGCTAATTCAGCAGTGCGGTCCTTCCCGAGCCAGCGGGGAGCCGCTGCCCGGCCGTGGGAGCGCGTCCTGGCCGGCGCACGGGGAGCAGCAGCCGCTCCAGGCTGGCCAAGGCAGCAGCGGAGCGAGTCCCTCCGGACCTGCGCCTCCCCAAAATATCCGAGGCAGGTGAGAAGTACGGCCCGTGTGAGGAACTCGCTGCTCCCACTCAAGGCACAGCTTACCAATGGCAAATATTTTGTGTTCAGGCCTGGATAAAATCCAAGCAGCAGCGAGATAGTGTCTGTGCTTGCTCCACAGACTGGACTAGCTCGAAGAAGTTTCACTACTATTTTTTTTTTTTTAACCTAAAACTACATATTCCTGCTGCTGTCACACATCTGTTTTCTGCTCCCAGCTTTTCTTACCAGGCTGGGTGAGGACAGGTGGAAACTCCACTTCTGTCTGCACTCTTAGGAGCAGGGCCAATTTTTCTCCCACTGCATGTTTAGTGACTTCCTTAAAAAATACAAATAATATCTCCATGGGACTCAGCCATCCTCGTGTAACACACCCACGGTGCCATTTTGTACAGTCGCACAACGGAAGCTATTTTTCAAACCAGATTTAAAACTCTTCTTAAGCGTCCACTGCCATCGATTTTCTCCCAAGGGATTATAAATCACCTGCCTCCATTAATGGAGGTGACAAAAAAAAAAGGAAATAAATAAATATATATGTATCTCAAAAGCACGCAAACCAGAGAGGCTGGGGAAATAAAGCAAGATGGAAAGCAGGAGCCCACAGTATCCTGGCAGCATCCCCGCACTCAGCCCTGGTCCCAGGTCCTCCGGGCAGGTGAAGCCCTTGGTGCACTGTCCCAGCGGCCGCTCCGCTCCTGGAGAATTTTGCCCCTTGCAGAATTTATCCCAAAGTAGCAGCTTGAGAAAAATAAGGTACAAAATAAAATTTTAAATATACTTGCCCCTCGCGTCCCCCTCCCCCCCACATTCTCCTTGTTTTTATCTGGGAACGCGTCCCCTGCAGCAGGACCCTGATGGTGAGTGAGGCTCTGCCCTTCCTCCCTCTCCTGACTGCCGAAAGCTATTTCGGAGCTCTTGTGCCCTTTGTCGCAGCAAGGCGGATGATCGTTTTATTTTTGTCCAGCCTGTCCTAAAATCGTGGTACTGTCATTTCCCGGGGCTGCCAAGTATTTTACAGGGTGCCTGGTTTCGTGGCGTGGCATCGGCAATATTCCATCCCCTCTTCCCGAGCTCCAGGGTTACGTGTTTTCCTAGCAGAGCTTTTCCAAACGCAGCCTGTCAGAGCATCACACCACCGGGTATTTAAAGTCTTGAAAAGGTGAAACCTGTTGACAGTACGTGAGATTAAAGAGATTTTCCTTTCCGTTTTCAGCTCCTTTTGAGCGGGAGGAGGAGTGCCCGAGAGGGGCTCGGTGCCGACTGGCGTTCGTCCTCTCCTTCAGCCTAGGAATGAATCCCCCAAAGTTTCCTCATTAAGTCAAAAGGCTGATGAAACGCCTGGCTGCAAAACCACCTCTCTCATAAATCGCCACGCATTTTACCCCACCACACACCCCTGTAAAGAATTAAAACTACGACATACTTCTAATTCCAGCTCCAACGCTCAGAAGTGCGGTCTGAAGGCTGTATGAACATTTAGGGATATATATTCCCGAATAGCTCCATTGTAACGTCTGAGTGACACGGGTTGCATTTCGTAATAAAGTGTGTTCTTTGGTGTTTTTTTTTTTTTTAATTATTATTATTTAATGCAGTCCTCGAGAATCGAAACACACAAAATGCAGCGAGAATGTTCACAATGTTGAGAACACAGTTGTAAATAGAAACATTCATATTTCATCCGATTATAAATATTTGATACTGCAATTGTAAAATGCACATGTTTTATAAACTGGAGAGAAGAAAAAAAATCCTTTGCTTTCTTGCTAAAAGGCGAAGTCATTTAATCCTGGCCCCTAAGCAGCTGATGGTTATTCACAGAATTTAAAATTACAGTTTTTATTTTATAGCTGGGTTCTTTCCTTCCTTTTTTTTTCTCCTTTTTTTTTCCTCCTTTTTTTAAATTTTATACTACTATGTACAGTGTGTATCTATTAGAGCTGCAAAATAAAGAGGTTTTAAGGCAAAGCGAGAAGTTCCCCCCCCCCCCAAAAAAAAAAAAAAAAAAAAAAAAAAAAAACAGCGTCGCAGGAGAATCCGTTCCTGAGCAGCCGCCCACGCACACCCAGCCCCACGCGGGACAAATCCCCCTCCGGAGCGGGGACAGGGACCCCACGCTCCGGGACAAACGGGTTCAACGCAGCACAGCGCCTCGGACGCCCAAAAACTCCGATTTCAGGGAGGTGCGTGCGTGAGGAAGGGGGTGTGGGGACAAACACCCACCCACGGAGCGTGGCGCTGGTGGGGACCGCGCTGCGGAGGGGGAGGAACAACTAAAAATGGGACTTTTGGGGGAAAGGGGGGGCTAAAACGCTCCCAAATGTTTCGGGGAGGTGATGCCGGAGCAGAGCCGGGTCCCATCCCTCGCTGCCCTCCGCGGCGGGACGGCGGGGCAGTGAGGGAGCAGCATCCCGCTTTTGGGAGATGGGGCTCCCCAAGTTATCCCGAGGAGCTGGAGGGGGAAGGGGGGTGCTAACCCCATCTCTACCCAGCATCCACGCCTGCCTTCCGCAGCCACGGGCGCCCGTGGCTCTCCTTGGCGGTGGTGAAGGAGCAGAGAGGATCAGGGAAGGACCCCGGGTTTGTTTCAAGACGGTGCTTCGAGATTTGTTTCCCTAACGCTACTTATATCTTTTCCTTATTTTAAAATTAAATTCTCCTCGTCTATCCCCAAAATCAGCCCCAGACACCCCAACTCCAGAAAAAAAAAAAAAATTAAATAGGAGAACTATTTATTCGGTTCACAGTCGTGTGAAATGCAGCAATAAAAATCTTTGGACTTCAGCAAAAGTTGTTTTTAATTTTTTTTTTTTGAATTTCAAAAAACAGCGTCCAATGTCCATTAAAACTGCGCTTAAGTCTATAAAAAAGTAACTTAAGCTTTAAAAAAAATCTTAAAGATAGCATCTAAAACTTCTTACAACCAAAAAAAAAAAAAAAATCCAAAAAAAACCAACGAAACCAAACAACAAGCCCAAAGCCCCGAAACCAAAACCAACAACAACAACAAAAAAATATTTTATAATCAGATATCTTGGATTTTTACACCACCTTACCTGTAAATTATATATACATAGAATATTGCAGAATTATATCTAATACACAATATTTTCACTATTAATGCTGGTATAATCTTTATACACTGGCCCTTACGTTTCTTTTTATTTTTTTTTAATTAAATTATTGCATTGTATAAACTTTGACTGCAAACGGCCCCCCCACCCCTGCCTC